>NC_052311.1:56216932-56251932 GCF_016432855.1 Salvelinus namaycush
TGTCCAACACTTCTCAATACCAAGTCTCTCACGGGCGCAATCCCACTTCCGACACCAGTGTGTGTGTGTGTGTGTGTGTGTGTGTGTGTGTGTGTGTGTGTGTGTGTGTGTGTGTGCGTCCGGGTATTTTCAGAATAATTTCCTGAAAAATGCCTCTTCATAATATATGACTCATCCTGGTGTGTGTGTGTACAAACAGACACCAGTGTGTGTGTGTGTGTGTGTGTGTGTGTAGATATTGGCTGTACTAAATGCTAATCCCTTTCTGTTGGGAGGATATTGGAGAGGAGGAGAGGAGAGTCCCACTTCCAGGAGGGACTAGAGGAGATAAGAGGAGAGGTGAGAAAGTCAAAGCTGACCTACCACACAACTCCCTCAGCATAAGCCTCAACAGATCCATTCAAATTGGGAAAGCAATCCTCCTCTGACTAACTGAGGGGGTTAACCATCTCTCCTTCGCTTCCCGCCCCTTCCCTCCCTCCATTTAGACACCATGCTGACACCCTGCTGCTCTGGCACAGCAGACTAGTAGACAGGGCAGACTATGACGGGGAGAAGGGCAGCTGTGACCGTCTCTGTGTCTGCCCAGTGCTCACTATAGGGCATACAGTGTTGCTAGCATGGTATGTCTGCCAACTAGGCCTATAGGGCAGAATGGAGCACAGTGGCACAGTGGGACTGTAGCACGGCCTGTCTGGCCAGCTGTAGGGACTAGGGGTCAGGTCCAGCCTGTCTGGCCAGCTGTAGGGACTAGGGGTCAGGTCCAGCCTGTCTAGCCAGCTGTAGGGACTAGGGGCCAGGTCCAGCCTATCTAGCCAGCTGTAGGGACTAGGGGTCAGGTCCAGCCTGTCTAGCCAGCTGTAGGGACTAGGGGTCAGGTCCAGCCTGTCTGGCCAGCTGTAGGGACTAGGGGTCAGGTCCAGCCTGTCTGGCCAGCTGTAGGGACTAGGGGTCAGGTCCAGCCTGTCTAGCCAGCTGTAGGGACTAGGGGTCAGGTCCAGCCTGTCTAGCCAGCTGTAGGGACTAGGGGTCAGGTCCAGCCTGTCTAGCCAGCTGTAGGGACTAGGGGTCAGGTCCAGCCTGTCTGGCCAGCTGTAGGGACTAGGGGTCAGGTCCAGCCTGTCTGGCCAGCTGTAGGGACTAGGGGTCAGGTCCAGCCTGTCTGGCCAGCTGTAGGGACTAGGGGTCAGGTCCAGCCTGTCTAGCCAGCTGTAGGGACTAGGGGTCAGGTCCAGCCTGTCTGGCCAGCTGTAGGGACTAGGGGTCAGGTCCAGCCTGTCTGACCAGCTGTAGGGACTAGGGGTCAGGTCCAGCCTGTCTAGCCAGCTGTAGGGACTAGGGGTCAGGTCCAGCCTGTCTAGCCAGCTGTAGGGACTAGGGGTCAGGTCCAGCCTGTCTAGCCAGCTGTAGGGACTAGGGGTCAGGTCCAGCCTGTCTAGCCAGCTGTAGGGACTAGGGGTCAGGTCCAGCCTGTCTGGCCAGCTGTAGGGACTAGGGGTCAGGTCCAGCCTGTCTGGCCAGCTGTAGGGACTAGGGGTCAGGTCCAGCCTGTCTAGCCAGCTGTAGGGACTAGTGGTCAGGTCCAGTCTGTCTGGCCAGCTGTAGGGACTAGGGGTCAGGTCCAGCCTGTCTAGCCAGCTGTAGGGACTAGGGGTCAGGTCCAGCCTGTCTAGCCAGCTGTAGGGACTAGGGGTCAGGTCCAGCCTGTCTAGCCAGCTGTAGGGACTAGGGGTCAGGTCCAGCCTGTCTAGCCAGCTGTAGGGACTAGGGGTCAGGTCCAGTCTGTCTGGCCAGCTGTAGGGACTAGGGGTCAGGTCCAGCCTGTCTAGCCAGCTGTAGGGACTAGGGGTCAGGTCCAGCCTGTCTAGCCAGCTGTAGGGACTAGGGGTCCAGCCAGTCTGGACTCTGGATGTATTGAGTCAATACAGCTCATCTAAAGGTGACGCAGACCGTCACATACTGCGTGTTTAGTCTGTCTGTATGACTGTTCACCTGACATCTCCAGCCTTTACAAGAGACGCTGTCTATCTGTCTGACCACATGCAGTGTAATACAAACCCAACACGGCTGCTTGCTTGGTGTTAAAGGTAACACTCATATCTAATGACTGTCCTTTGTGTGTGTGTGTGAGTGTGTGTGTAAGTGTGTGTGTACCAGCGTGGGTGTCTGTGTGTATTTGTGTGTGTGTGTGTGTGTGTGTCCTCTCTGTGTCTCTGGGTTATTTACTGTAAACCATGGCCACAGGAGGGGAGCAGCTGCATATTAACCAATGACCACATCAACACAGAGCAGGCCAGGGCTAGATCCAGGACCAACAGCCAGAGAACAGCAACTCACACGTCTTACACCAACACACACAGACCCAGTACTCCTACAGGCAACAACATACATCAAGCCTAACTAAACTCTGCAGGGGGTACAGCTAGATGAACAGATCTGAAGATAATCCACTGGCATGAACTGTATAGGGCACATAGGCCTACAAGCCAGCTACCACGCAGTAGACTGTAACTGTATAGGGCACATAGGCCTACAAGCCAGCTACCACGCAGTAGACTGTAACTGTATAGGGCACATAGGCCTACAAGCCAGCTACCACGCAGTAGACTGTAACTGTATAGGGCACATAGGCCTACAAGCCAGCTACCACGCAGTAGACTGTAACTGTATAGGGCACATAGGCCTACAAGCCAGCTACCACACAGTAGACTGTAACTGTATAGGGCACATAGGCCTACAAGGCCTACGAGCAAGAGAGAAAGAGAAATAGAAAAGAGAGAGCAAGAGCGAGAGAGAGAGAAGTGAGAGCAGACTGTTTGTAGAATTCTCTCCTCTCCTGCAGAGAAAGGTTGCACAACATAACATAGCTTTGGCAGCTAGTCTACATCTTTTCTCTGGGTAATTCGATTTCAGGGCTCTGATCTTGCGTCACGCTGCATATAAAAAAAACATACATTGTCTGATCATGGTGCTGTTTAATTGACTGGAATTAAATTCAATTATAAGTGAATGTTGAGAGGGACATTTAATTGAAGGAATGACTATGGAGGGATGGAGGAGAGCTGAAGTGGAACCTGTATCTCGATAAACAGACTAGAGTTAGTGACATCATCAGAGCAACAACATGAGGTGACAGTTTGACAATCAGTGGGTTTTCAAGACACCCACAGTCACTTTACATTGTCAAGATAATCAGCATGATCATAAAGTAATAAAATAAAAGACAGAGTTGTTATGCATGGCCTTAAGGGTGATGACGTTCACACGTCAGCCTGATCGACCCCATACAGAACGGTAATAAGGAAGACCCCCCTGTCCCCTCTTTTATACACATGCTCAGTCGAGGTTACTAAAACATTGATCTCAATATCATATTTGGGAAAATACAAGTAAAGGAACAGAACAGAACAGAAAAGAAAAGGTGGAAAGTAAAAAACATCCCCAAGCCAATGTTCTCCCACTCAGTCAGTCCCATGGGAGGAGGAGAGAGGAGGAGAGAGGA
The DNA here is from genome assembly GCF_016432855.1 of Salvelinus namaycush. Lineage (NCBI taxonomy): Eukaryota > Metazoa > Chordata > Actinopteri > Salmoniformes > Salmonidae > Salvelinus > Salvelinus namaycush. The sequence continues at coordinate 56,220,435 of NC_052311.1, forward strand.
GGAGGAGGAGGAGGAGAGGTTTGCTCAGTGGAGAGGCCAGCTTCCATTAGCAACAGCCAGATAAGGAGAGAAGGAGATGATGAGGAGAGGAGGAGATGGGGAGTAGAGGAGGAGATAGGGAGTAGAGGAGGGGATGGGGAGTAGAGGAGGAGATGAGAGGAGGAGATAGGGAGTAGAGGAGGAGATTGGGAGTAGAGGAGGACAGGAGAAGAGGAGATAGGGAGAAGAGGAGTAGAGGAGATGGGGAGTAGAGGATGAGATAGAGAGTAGAGAGTAGAGGAGGAGATAAGAGGAGGAGATGGGGAGAAGAGGAGGAGAGGAGGAGATGGGGAGTAGAGGAGGAGATGGAGAGTAGAGGAGGAGGAGATAGGGAGGAGAGGAGTAGATGAGAGGAGAGGGGGAGTAGAGGAGGAGAGGAGTAGAGGAGATGGGGAGTAGAGGAGCAGATGAGAGGAGGAGATGGGGAGTAGAGGAGGAAATGAGAGGAGGAGATCGGGAGTAGAGGAGGAGAGGAGTAGAGGAGATGGGGAGTAGAGGAGGAGATGAGTGGAGGAGATGGGGAGTAGAGGAGAGAGGAGTATAGGAGATTGAGAGTAGAGGAGGAGAGGAGGAGGAGATGGGGAGGAGAGGAGTAGAGGAGATGGAGAGTAGAGGAGGAGAGGAGTAGAGCAGATGGGGAGTAGAGGAGGAGAGGAGGAGATGGAGAGTAGATGAGGAGATAGGGAGGAGAGGAGTAGAGGAGATGGGGAGTAGAGGAGGAGATGGGGAGTATAGGAGGAGATGGGGAGTATAGGAGGAGATGAGAGGAGGAGATAGGGAGTAGAGGAGAGAGGAGTATAGGAGATTGAGAGTAGAGGAGAGGAGGAGGAGATGGGGAGGAGAGGAGGAGAGGAGTAGAGGAGATAGGGAGTAGAGGAGGAGATTGGGAGTAGAGGAGGACAGGAGAGGAGGAGATAGGGAGTAGAGGAGTAGAGGAGATGGGGAATGGAGGAGGAGATGAGAGGAGGAGATAGAGAGTAGAGGAGGAGATAAGAGGAGGAGATGGGGAGAAGAGGAGGAGAGGAGTAGATGGGGAGTAGAGGAGGAGATGAGAGGAGGAGATGGAGAGTAGAGGAGGAGAGGAGTAGAGGAGATGGGGAGTAGAGAAGGAGATGAGAGGAGGAGATAGGGAGGAGAGGAGGAGAGGAGTAGAGGAGATGGGGAGTAGAGGAGGAGATGAGAGGAGGAAATGGGGAGTAGAGGAGGAGGAGAGGAGTAGAGGAGATGGGGAGTAGAGGAGGAGATGAGAGGAGGAAATGGGGAGTAGAGGAGGAGGAGAGGAGTAGAGGAGATGGGGAGTAGAGGAGATGGGAAGTAGAGGAGGAGAGGAGTAGAGGAGGAGATGAGAGGAGGAAATGGGGAGTAGAGGAGGAGATGAGAGGAGGAGTAGAGGAGTAGAGGAGATCAAATCAAATGTTATTTGTCACGTGCGCCGAATACAACAGGTGTAGACCTAAATGCTTACTTACAGGCTCTAACCAACAATGCAGTACAGAAAAGAATAAGAAAGAAGATGAACAAGTGATTAAAGAGCAGCAGTAAAATAACAATAGCAAGATCATATACAGTGACTTTCAAAAGTATTCATCCCCCTTGGCGTTTTTCCAATTTTGTTGCATTCCAACCTGTAATTTAAATAGATTTTTATTTGGATTTCATGTAATGGACATACACAAAATAGTCCAAATTGGTGAAGTGAAAATAAAAAACTAACTTGTTTAAAAAAATTCTAACAAAAAAAATAAACGGAAAAGTGGTTTGTGCATATGTATTCACCCCCTTTGCTATGAAGCCCCTAAATAAGATCTGGTGCAACCAATTACCTTCAGAAGTCACATAATTAGTTAAATAAAGTCCACCTGTGTGCAATCTAACTGTCACATGATCTGTCACATGATCTTAGTATATACACCTGTTCTGAAAGGCCCCAGAGTCTGCAACACCACTAAGCAAGGGCCACCACCAAGCAAGCGGCACCATGAAGACCAAGGAGCTCTCCAAACAGGTCAGGGACAAAGTTGTGGAGAAGTACAGATCAGGATTGGGTTATAAAAAAATATCAGAAACTTTGAACATCCCACGGAGCACCATTAAATCCATTATTAAGAAAATGGAAAGAATATGGCACCACAACAAACCTGCCATGAGAAGACCGCCCACCAAAACTCACGGACCAGGCAAGGAGGGTATTAATCAGAGAGGCAACAAAGAGACCAAAGATAACCCTGAAAGAGCTGCAAAGCGCCACAGTGGAGATTGGAGTATCTGTCCATAGGACCACTTTAAGCCGTACACTCCACAGAGCTGGGCTTTATGGAAGAGTGGCCAGAAAAAAAGCCATTTATTAAAGAAAAAAATAAGCAAACATGTTTGGTGTTCGCCAAAAGGCATGTTGGAGACTCCCCAAACATATGGAAGAAGGTACTCTGGTCAGATGAGACTAAAATTGAGCCTTTTGGTCATCAAGGAAAAAACGATGTCTGGCGCAAACCCAACACCTCTCATCACCCCGAGAACCCAAGCAGGGTGGTGGCAGCATCATGCTGTGTGGATGTTTTTCATCAGCAGGGATTGGGAAACTGGTCAGAATTGAAGGAATGACGGATGGCGCTAAATACAGGGAAATTCTTGAGGGAAACCTGTTTCAGTCTTCCAGAGAGTTGAGACTGGGATGGAGGTTCACCTTCCAGGAGGACAATGACCCTAAGCATACTGCTAAAGCAACACTCGAGTGGTTTAAGGGGAAACATTTAAATGTCTTGGAATGGCCTAAGCCCAGACCTCAATCCAATTGAGAATCTTTGGTATGACTTAAAGATTGCTGTGCACCAGCGGAACCCATCCAACTTGAAGGAGCTGGAGCAGTTTTGCCTTGAAGAATGGGCAAAAATCCCAGTGGCTAGATGTGCCAAGCTTATAGAGACATACCCCAAGACTTGCAGCTGTAATTGCTGCAAAAGGTGGCCCTACAAAGTATTGACTTTGGGGGGGTGAAGAGTTATGCACCCTCAAGTTTTCAGTTTTTTTGTCCTATTTCTTGTTTGTTTCACAATAAAACATATTTTGCATCTTCAAAGTGGTATTCATGTTGTGTAAATCAAATGATACCCCCCCCAAAAAACACATTTTAATTCCAGGTTGTAAGGCAACAAAAATAGGAAAAATGACAAGGGGGTGAATACTTTCGCAAGCCACTGTACAGGGGGGTACGAGTACAGAGTCAATGTGCAGGGGCACCGGTTAGTTGAGTGGGGAGTAGAGGAGGAGATGAGAGGAGGAGATCGGGAGTAGAGGAGTAGTGGAGATGGGGAGTAGAGGAGGAGATGAGAGGAGGAGATGAGAGGAGGAGATGAGGAGGAGATGAGAGGAGGAGATAGGGATGAGAGGAGGAGATTGGGAGTAGAGGAGGGGATGAGAGGAGGATATAGGGATGAGAGGAAGAGATGAGAGGAGGAGATAGGGATGAGATGAGGAGATGAGAGGAGGAGATGGGGAGTAGAGGAGGAGATGAGAGGAGAGGAGGAGATAGGGATGAGAGGAGGAGATGAGAGGAGGAGATGGGGAGTAGAGGAGGAGATGAGAGGAGGAGATAAGGAGGAGAGGAGGAGATGGAGATGAGAGGAGGAGATGAGAGGAGGAGATGGAGATGAGAGGATGAGATAGGGATGAGAGGAGGAGATGGGGAATAGAGGAGGAGATGAGAGGAGGAGGTAGGGATGAGAAGAGGAGATGAGAGGAGGAGATAGGGATGAGAGGAGGAGATGGAGATGAGAGGAGGAGATAGGGATGAGAGGAGGAGATGAGAGGAGGAGATAGGGATAAGAGGAGGAGATGAGAGGAGTAGTTGGAGATAGGGATGAGAGGAGGAGATGAGAGGAGGAGATGAGAGGAGGAGATGGGGATGAGAGGAGGAGATGAGAGGAGGAGATGGAGATGAGAGGAGATGGGGAGTAGAGAAGGAGATGAGAGGAGGAGATGGAGATGAGAGGAGATGGGGAGTAGAGAAGGAGATGAGAGGAGGAGATGGAGATGGGGAGTAGAGAAGGAGATGGTCTATGCTTGTAGGCTGTGTAGCAATGTCACATAGATCATTGTATTAAAAAAAGGCAGATTTTTTTCTAAAAAATGAATACTCTCCCAAGTAAACAAATACTAATGTCCATTCAGATATTCAAATATTCAAATATTTGGTACTGCAGCAACAAATAGCATTAGGTACATCATACTCTGTTCAAATTAGAAACCCCTTCCTTATCTCAGGATCTCCTATAAGCCAAACCAAAGGCCTGCGTCAGCATCTATCCCATCTAGCCCCCAGCCTCGATCTTATTAAATCCCATTTATGTATTACATTATCATTTTATGGATCGGCAGGCTAGCACTAAATGGGATGGTGCGTTGGGCCTGGCCTGAGCACTTCCTTCCCCTCTCACAGCCGTGCAGCGTTACTGTCACTATTTCAATCATTTATTATTATTATTTTTTTTTATCTTTAACTCTGCATTGTTGGAAAAGGCACCATGAGTAAGCATTTCATTGTTAGTCTACACCTGTTGTTGACGAAGTGTGACAAATCAAATTTGATTCGATTTGACCACCCACCTACACACACACACACACACACACACACACACACACACACACACACACACACACGCTCAGGAGTGGAGCAGGTGTGGAGAAGGGCCCCAGTCAGGCTTTTCCATCCTTGTCTGTTAACTATGGTATGGAGGGACAATCACTACATCTAGCTTCTAAATGGTATGGCATTTGCTGTAACACACATCTCAGAAAAAGGAGAACCACCTTTCTCATGAGCTGTTACAGTCTTAAAATAAAATGCAGAAATAGAATTGTCTATGGTAAACAACAGCTAGTCATGAGCCCCCAAACAATCCTGTCAAAATGTCTCCATCCTTGTGATGTAGGTACCCATAATCACTCATCAGACTAACACGCTGGACAGGACAGCCAAGCAGAGACAACCAACCTGACTATGACAACAAAGATGACCCAACACACAGTCAGTCATTTAACCATCAGATTATTGCATGATGAGACTAGGTTTTGTTCTTTTATTTTTCAACAAAAACCTTCAAACGACAGGATTTTATCATGATACTGAACAGGGACAATGTCGTCCTATTCGTACAATACGCTGGGTATTATATTCAAACCCTCGAACCTCAGCAAATAAATAGTGACAGCGGCCTAAAATATGAACTTTTCCATATTTATGACCGGCAGCCTAAAAAGCCTTCTACAAACCAGTGCTGCCATGCAGCCTGGAGTCTGCCATCAAGCAAGGCTCTGGGCAAGGAGCTGTTCTCCACTCCCCAGTCCCCTGTCCTGCACTCTCTCTGCCACATCAATGATTGATTCTGAGGGCTGGAACCCCAGGAGAAAGCAGGGGGAAGAAGCATCTCTGCCTGGCTATGGAGGGAGGGATCTGGGCTGAGCAGAGCTAGCGTCCCTGGGACCTCCATGGTGCTGCTGGTGATGATAATGTCACCGTAGCTTTAGCCTGATAAGCTCTGTGGTACATACAGTTCCTCTGGCTGGGTAGACCGGCTGACTGGTTGGGACATTATTACTGGTTGGGACATTATGCTAAAGACTGAGTATAGAGGGAGAGAGAGACAGAGAGAGAGAGAGAGAGAGAGAGAGAGAGAGAGAGAGAGAGAGAGAGAGAGAGAGAGAGAGAGAGAGAGAGAGGGAGAGAGAGAGAGAGAGAGAGAGAGAGAGAGAGAGAGACAGAGAGGGAGAGAGAGAGACAGAGAGGGAGAGAGAGAGAGAGGGAGAGAGAGAGAGAGTGAGAGACAGAGAGAGAGAGAGAGAGAGAGAGAGAGAGAGAGAGAGAGAGAGAGAGAGAGAGAGAGAGAGAGAGAGAGAGAGCAAGATAGTGAGTGAAATAGAAAGCAAAATAGAGAGGAATAGATAGAAAGAGAATGAGTAGAGAGAAAGAGACAAAAATAGATTATACACTGAGTATACTAAACATTAGGGACACCTTCCTAATAATGAGTTGATGAAAATGCTGAAAATGATAATTAGTTAAAGTTGAATTGAACAGTATAAAACAATCAGAATGGCGAAAGACCTATTGAAATCACTTAGAATGTATGTGTTGTCTCTAGGGTCACACTACTCATAAAGCAAGTTAATAGATTTTATTATTCAAAAATATGAAATAACATCAAATAGCGTCATACCGTCCTTATTTGTATACTGTGATTTTATATTTTGGCCATATTGCCCAGTGCTTGTTGACTCCAATGCTGCCCACAATTGTGTCAAGTTGGCTGGATGTCCTTTGGGTGGTTGACCATTCTTGATACACACAGGAAACTGTTGAGTGTGAAAAACCCAGCAGCGTTGCAGTTCCTTGCACGACGCAACGCAGAGTGCCTGGGTACAGCCCTTAGCCGGGGTATATTGGCCATATATCTCAAACCCCTGCGGTGCCTTATTGCTATTATAAACTGGTTTCCAACGTAATTAGAGCAGTAAAAATAAATGTTTTGTCATACCCGTGGTATACTGTCTGATATACTCACGGCTGTCAGCCAAACAGCATTCAGGGCTCGAACCACCCAGTTTATAATCTTCTGTTTGTGGCACAACCCTATTTTAGGGCCCCCTCAGGGCATTTTTATTAGAGCGATGAAGTGATGACACTCTTTGGATAAGTTCTCTGAGAGGAGGAGGGAGGAGGTGTGAGGAGACGAGGAGAGAGGAGACGAGGAGAGAGGAGCAGAGCAGAGAGATGATAAGAGAGGAGAGATGAGGAAAGAGGGGAGGGTAATATTAGAGAGACACTATCACCAGCCACCCATCTGCCAGACAGCCTCACTCTCCCCATGTGTCACAGTCTGACGTGTCAGGGACTATAATTAAAATCAGAGAACAAGGACAACACTGACGGCACATCAGACAGGCTCTCTATTTACAGAAATATAGTATGGGAGGGAGAGATGCTATTAGGGAGGGAGGGAGGGAGGGAGGGAGGGAGGGAGGGAGGGAGGGAGGGCAAAGAGAAAAAGAAAGCCTGTAATTTCCTCTGTTTTTGCTAAAAGGAGGGAGGAAATTGATTGTGTCTGGGGGGCCTGGCTGGGTTTGGATCTGGAAAGACAGAAACAATCAGCTCTAGGGAGCAGACAGACAGAACAGACAGAGTATCATGACAAGAAGAGAAAATAGAAAGAGAGATGATAGAAGCTAAACCGCCCAATGCAGTCACTGCACCATGCCCTGTTCTCTCTCATCAGCTCACATGCCCTGTTGACTGTCATTGACAGTAGAGCAGTGTAGGCCACAGAGGGCCTGCATGAGGGAGTGAGGGACTGTGAGGATATAAACATGACCATATTATCCCTATTACCCTTATAATAAATGGGGGGTGGGGTTAAGGACCTGAAATTACAGACTCAAACATTCTCATTTTGTATAGCACTTGGGATAAAGTTTCTATGACTCTGGACCTGACCTGGTCTTGACCCCCAGCATTCTGTTGTTGGACCGGGCTAAGCTTATGTCTGGGTCTCCACTGTGGCTGTCACACACAGACCCACACAGGGAGGAGGGGGGAGACGGGGAAGGAGATCAATGGGACGATTAAGGGTCATCCTATTGAGTGAAACCCTGAGCCAGAGAGAGAGAGAGAGAGAAAGAGAGAAAGAGAGGGAGAGAGAGAGAAAGAGAGACAGAGTGAGACAGATAGAGGGAGAGAGAGAAAGAGAGAAAGAGAGGGAGAGAGAGAGAAAGAGAGACAGAGAGAGACAGATAGAGGGAGAGAGAGAGAGGGAGAGGGAGAAAGAGGGAGAAAGAGACAGATAGAGGGAGAGAGAGAGGAAGAGACAGATAGAGGGAGAGAGAGAGGAAGAGAGAGACAGATAGAGGGAGAGAGGAAGAGAGAGGGAGAAAGAGGGGTCCTGGCACCATCAAACAAGGGGACCAGGAGGAGGGTCAAAAAAGAAAAGGAGAAAGAAGAAGGGAAAGTGGGGAGAGTGCGGAAGAGTTGAGTATAAATAAACCAGCTTTCAGTCACTGGAGGAAAGTAGAAGTAGGGTACTTCCTGACGAGTTGACAAGTGAAGGTGATGATGATACTGGAAGGTTGAGGAGATGGGGAGTCCTTCCTCTCTGTCTGTTCACATCTCAATACCACGCACGCACGCACGCACGCACACATACACAGACGCACAAACACACACACACACACACACACACACACACACACACACACACACACACACACACACACACACACACACACACACACACACACACACACACACACACACACACACACACACACACACACGAGAGCAAGCCACTTGGAGCAGATAGCAGAGGGCTATGAAGAGGAATGTTGTGTTCAGGACAGGCAGGCTCAGCCTGGAGTGTTTGCATAGGCAGCTAACCTATCTATCATCAGCAGGCTTTCTTCTCTTTGTTAATCATCATCTGCCTGTCTGCCATCCCACCTCAACCAGCAGATGGTCAAAACAAAGGAGATGAAAAATTGTCAAAGCAACGAAAAAAAGCGAAGGTAGAAAACAAAGCCACAAACCCTGGCAGGCCGGCACCGCAACTAAAGAACTGTGCTTGGAGTGCCCACTCCGACAAGGCAAACGGTGCTGTCTCTGTGTGTTGTCACAATAAGGAGTATGTTTTAAGAGCTCTGCTCCCGGCTGTTAATGACCCACACTCACAGTAAACCGTCCCGATGAGTTCCATCCTACATGGCAACCGTATCCATGGCGTCCATACCGCTGCTCATTAGCCCTGCAAGCCTGAGCTTATCAGTAACACTCAGTAACACTTGGCTCACAGAGACACTGCTAGGCTATACTGCACTGTACTACACAGGGCTCACAGAGACACTGATAGGCTATACTGCACTGTACTACACAGGGCTCACAGAGACACTGCTAGTAGTATACACACTCTTGTTAACCCAAAAAGGCAAGGTGACAGTGGAGTTCTATGGATCTCTGGATTTCATTACACATTAGATTCAGAGGTCTGCATGAGGCCAAGTTGCCAACTTTACAACTATTAATATGAACTGTTTAGTGAAATAGATGACACACATCCACTGTACTACCTATATCTGTGCTGCTATGAGGTTTTCTGAAGGCTGTCTACTCTGCTGGACAGACCAGGGCAGACATTACATTGATTTTGTGATCTGCTATGCTGTGTATTGAACAGGGGTTTCCCCCAGTAGACATTAGTCTTGTTTTCTCCCAGTCAGCTCACATATAACTGGCGTCAACTACTGACCTAGTGGGGCAGTCTTACACAATGACCCTGACACTATGAGACAGGAAGGTGACCTCTCTCTCCCTCTGTCTGTCTCTCCCTCCCTTTCTCTCCCCCTCTCTCCCCCTCTCGCGCTCCCTCTCCATCTCAAGCCAAAAAACTTGAAGATATGCTGAGGATTTGTGTGTCACTGAACCAATAAAGCCTCTGGCCTCCATGACCCTTGCTCTGTGTGGAGGGGTCAGTGGAGAGAGATACAAAGAGAGAGAAAGAGAGGAGAGAGAAGAGGAGAGAAGAGAGAGAGGAGAGACACTTGTGCCACACAAACACACACCACACCTGCTCCATCCAGATGGGAGGACTGAGCAGGCAGCAGAGAGAGAGAGATTAGGCAGGCAGGAAAGCAGGTCAGCCGGCAGGAGCACACAGGAGAACCAAGACGCACGTATCCATCCCTCCCTCCCTAACCCATCCCTCCATCCACACAGGATCCCTCCACACAGGATTAACTTATCAAGGTGGCTTTCTACTAAACTGGTTAGAAGGGACTGAGAAATAGCTGCGGCAGGTAGCCTAGTAGTTAGGGCATTGGGCCAGTAACCGAAAGGTTGCTAGATCAAATCCCCGAGCTGACAAGGTAAAAATCTGTCGTTCTGCCCCTGAACGACTGGAACAAGTTCCGTGATTCTTCCGATGGCATTGAGGAGTACACCGCATCAGTCACTGGCTATATCAAAAAGTGCATCGAGGACATCGTCCCCACAGCGACTGTACGTACCTACCCCAACCAGAATCATGGATTACAGGCAACATTCGCACTGAGCTAAAGGGTAGAGCTGCCGCTTTCAAGGTGCGGGACACTAACCCGAAAGCTTACAAGCAATCCTGCTATGCCCTGCGACGAACCATCAAAAAGGCAAAGCGTCAATACAGGGCTAAGATTGAATCATACTACACCGGCTCCGACGCTCGTCGGATGTGGCAGGGCTTGCAAACTACTACAAAGGGAAGCACAGCCACGAGCTGCCCAGTGACACGAGCCTACCAGACGAGCTAAATCACTTCTATGCTCGCTTCGAGGCAAGCAACACTGAGGCATGCATGAGAGCATCAGCTGTTCTGGACGACTGTGTGATCACGCTCTCCGTAGCCTACGTGAGTAAGACCTTTAAACAGGTCAACATACACAAGGCTGCGGGGCCAGACGGATTACCAGGGCGTGTGCTCCGGGCATGTGCTCCGGGCATGTGCTAACCAACTGGCAGGTGTCTTCACTGACATTTTCAACATGTCCCTGATTAAGTCTGTAATACCAACATGTTTCAAGCAGACCACCATAGTCCCTGTGTCCAAGAACACAAAGGCAACCTGCTTAAATGACTACAGACCCGTAGCACTCACGTCCGTAGCCATGAAGTGCTTTGAAAGGCTGGTAATGGCTCACATCAACACCATCATCCCAGAAACCCTAGACCCACTCCAATTTGCATACCGCCCAAACAGATCCACAGATAATGCTATCTGTACTGCACTCCACACTGCCCTTTCCCACCTGGACAAAAGGAACACTTATGTGAGAATGCTATTCATTAACTACAGCTCAGCGTTCAACACTATAGTACCCTCAAAGCTCATCACTAAGCTAAGGACCTAGGGACTAAACACCTCCCTCTGCAACTAGATCCTGGACTTCCTGACAGGCCGCACCCAGGTGGTGAGGGTAGGTAGCAATACATCTGCCACGCTGATCCCCAACACTGGAGCTCCCCAGTGGTGCGTGCTCAGTCCCCTCCTGTACTCCCTGTTCATCCACGACTGCATGGCCAGGCATGACTCCAACACCATCATTAAGTTTGCAGATGACACAACAGTGGTAGGCCTGATCACCGACAACGACGAGACATCCTATAGGGAGGAAGTCAGAGACCTATCGGGTGGTGCCAGAATATCAACCTCTCCCTCAACGTAACCAAGACTAAGGAGATGATTGTGGACTACAGGAAAAGGAGGAAAGAGCACGCCCCCATTCTCATTGATGGGGCTGTAGTGGAGCAGGTTGAGAACTTCAAGTTCCTTGGTGTCCACATCAACAACAAACTAAATGGTCCAAACACACCAAGACAGTCGTGAAGAGGGCACGACAAAGCCTATTCCCCCCCAGGAAACTAAAAAGATTTGGCATGGGTCCTGAGATCCTCAAAAGGTTCTACAGCTGCAACATCGAGAGCATCCTGACCGGTTGCATCACTGCCTGGTACGGCAATTGCTCGGCCTCCGACCGCAAGGCACTTCAGAGGGTCGTGCGTACGGCCCAGTACATCACTGGGGCAAAGCTGCCTGCCATCCAGGACTTCTACACCAGGCGGTGTCAGAGGAAGGCCCTGAAAATTGTCAAAGACCCCAGCCACCCCAGTCATAGACTGTTCTCTCTACTACCGCATGGCAAGCGGTACCGGAGTGCCAAGTCTAGGACAAAAAGGCTTCTCAACAGTTTTTACCCCCAAGCCATAAGACTCCTGAACAGGTAATCAAATGGTGTGTGTGCCCCCCCCAACCCCTCTTTTATGCTGCTGCTACTCTCTGTTTATCTTATATGCATAGTCACTTTAACCATACATTCATGTACATACTACCTCAATTGGCCCGACCAACCAGTGCTCCCGCACATTGGCTAACCGGGCTATCTGCATTGTGTCCCACCACCCACCAACCCCTCTTTTTATGCTACTGCTACTCTCTGTTCATCATATATGCATAGTCACTTTAACCATACCCACATGTACATACTACCTCAATAAGCCTGACTAACCGGTGTCTGTATATAACCTTGCTACTGTTATTTTCAAATGTCTTTTTACTGTTGTTTTATTTCTTTACTTACCCCCCCCCCCCCCCCCCCCCCCCCCCCCCCCACACACACACACACACACACACACACACACACACACACACACACACACACACATACTTTCTTTTCTCCGCACTATTGGTTAGAGCCTGTAAGTAAGCATTTCACTATAAGGTCTACACCTGTTTTATTCAACGCACATGACAAATAAACTTTGATTTGATTTGAGCAAGGCAGGTAACCCACTATTCCTAGGCTGTCATTGTAAATAAGACTTTGTTCTTAGCTGACTTGCCTAGTTAAATAAAGGTTAACTAAAAATAGCTACAGCCACAGCCCAGTTAGCCTAGCTCCCCATATCTACAGCCACAGACAGCCCAGTTAGCCTCGCTCCACATATCTACAGCCACAGCCCAGTTAGCCTAGCTCCCCATATCTATAGCTACAGCCCAGTTAGCCTAGCTCCCCATATCTACAGCCACAGACAGCCCAGTTAGCCTCGCTCCACATATCTACAGCCACAGCCCAGTTAGCCTAGCTCCCCATATCTATAGCTACAGCCCAGTTAGCCTAGCTCCCCATATCTACAGCCACAGACAGCCCAGTTAGCCTAGCTCCCCATATCTACAGCCACAGCCCAGTTAGCCTAGCTCCCCATATCTATAGCTACAGCCCAGTTAGCCTAGCTCCCCATATCTACAGCCCAGTTAGCCTAGCTCCCCATATCTACAGCCACAGCCCAGTTAGCGTAGCTCCCCATATCTACAGCCACAGCCCAGTTAGCCTAGCTCCCCATATCTACAGCCACAGCCCAGTTAGCCTAGCTCCCCATATCTATAGCTACAGCCCAGTTAGCCTAGCTCCCCATATCTACAGCCACAGCCCAGTTAGCCTAGCTCCCCATATCTATAGCTACAGCCCAGTTAGCCTAGTTCCACATACTGTAGGTGTTGTGTAGTCTGAACCTCTCAGTGACTAGGCTAAATGTTTTATTTTGAGCAGGATTTTTTTGCTCAGCTCATTTCTGCCACTATGCTTATATTTGTCTTTGGAGGACACACTGTGTTGTGTGAGTGTGTGTAGTACAGTCCTTCCTCATGCAGCTTACACAGTGGAAAAATGTGTGACTGTGTTGTTCCACACAGAGGAAAAATGTGTGACTGTGTTGTTCCACACAGAGGAAAAATGTGTGACGGTGTTGTTCCACACAGAGGAAAAATGTGTGACTGTGTTGTTCCACACAGAGGAAAAATGTGTGACTGTGTTGTTCCACACAGAGGAAAAATGTGTGACTGTGTTGTTCCACACAGAGGAAAAATGTGTGACTGTGTTGTTCCACACAGAGGAAAAATGTGTGACGGTGTTGTTCCACACAGTGGAAAAATGTGTGACTGTGTTGTTCCACACAGAGGAAAAATGTGTGACTGTGTTGTTCCACACAGGGGAAAAATGTGTGACTGTGTTGTTCCACACAGAGGAAAAATGTGTGACGGTGTTGTTCCACACAGTGGAAAAATGTGTGACTGTGTTGTTCCACACAGTGGAAAAATGTGTGACTGTGTTGTTCCACACAGAGGAAAAATGTGTGACTGTGTTGTTCCACACAGAGGAAAAATGTGTGACGGTGTTGTTCCACACAGTGGAAAAATGTGTGACTGTGTTGTTCCACACAGAGGAAAAATGTGTGACGGTGTTGTTCCACACAGTGGAAAAATGTGTGACGGTGTTGTTCCACACAGAGGAAAAATGTGTGACTGTGTTGTTCCACACAGAGGAAAAATGTGTGACTGTGTTGTTCCACACAGAGGAAAAATGTGTGACGGTGTTGTTCCACACAGTGGAAAAATGTGTGACTGTGTTGTTCCACACAGAGGAAAAATGTGTGACGGTGTTGTTCCACACAGTGGAAAAATGTGTGACGGTGTTGTTCCACACAGAGGAAAAATGTGTGACTGTGTTGTTGGCCCACACTGGAGCTCTCCTGGCTGACCTCTTTGGCTTCCAGACAAGGTGAGCTCAAAGCTGGCTTTAGGTAGTCTGAACAAACCCACAGCAACCCCCCTCTACGACAACACCAAGGCTCCGTCTCATATGGCAACCTATTCCCTTTATAGTGCACTACTATTGACCAGGGCCCATAGGTCTCTAATCAAAAGTACTGCACTATGAAGAGAATAGGGTGCCATTTGGAATGCCCCCAAGCCTGAATACAGAGGACACAGCAGCAGCAGTAAAACTACACAACATTATCACCAGCCTGGTCGGAGTCAACTCACTTTTTTATTCTATAGGCCAAACTAATCTCTCTCGGACAGATTACGTAAACATGTCCAAATTATGCAAGATTTTGGTTCTAGGTTAACCGAGATGAATTCCAAACAGACTTGGGTCAAACACCTAAAACACTTTTGCAAACTCTGAGGTAAATAATTGAAAGTATTTCTGACTTGTATTTGACCCGGTACTGTATGCCACAACCACCGAAAACAGACTCCTATGTTTCAGATTTTTTAGTACAATGACTCACAGTGTCACTGCTACTACATAAACAGTTAAATGCTGCTAGGATCCTGTAATACAATGCAAGGTCTGTCTTTACCTCTATCTCTCTCAACGTCATAGCACAGTACATTTTAATCACACTGCTGCCCGCTCTGCAATCAGTGTGTGCATGACGTGTGTCCGTTGAATGCTAGTCTATCAGGGGTGGCAGGTAGCCTAGTGGTTAGAGCATTGAGCCAGTAACCGAAATGCTGTGAACACACAATCACTTGCATGTTACCATGGCCACCCTACAGGGTTCTCCACCAGCACAATGGGTTAGTGGTAACCACACGGACATTTTAATCTTCCAGCTCAAAGTGATTTTGAACAGCCATTTCACACCATTTAAAGCTGCAGCTAGGTTTGAGTTGATACCATCAGAGTTGATACCATCAGACCTGTTCTGTGAACAGTGAGGCTAAAACCTACATTTTTCTGCAGCACAGCCTCGTCAAAATCCAATTTAATTACCTAGGACGTACAGCAGAAAGCTATTGTGTGAAAATCAATGGAGTGTTAACTCTGAAAGGTGGGATTTCAGACAGTATCACATGTGAGAATATCCTACTGAACATACATGAGAGCGAGGACTGAGCTCATTGTATGGGAGTGACACACCAATATCCTTACAGTAATGGACAGAATAAATCTGCATATGAGAGTGTGAGATTCCAGTGTAAGCCTACACTGCCCTACTTCTACCCAGAGCCATATGTACACTGGTCAAAAGGAGTGCACTATAAATGGTGGCATTTGGGCGCAGACAAAGACTAAAGAGCTCAAGGTACAACTGGAGTTCATGAACCAGTCATCAATTGACCCCTAGAGCCATGAGGGAAGAGATTAAAATGGCCATCTGTGACATGGAATGGTAATAATGACATTGGTAGGACCTGACTACAGTACCTAAAGAGAAGCTTTGGCTTAAGTCTTCACTGATGAGGAATCTTCTTAAGGGAAAAGGGGGATCCCTAGTCAGTTGCACAACTGAATGCCTTCAACTGAAATGTGTCTTCCGCATTTAACCCAACCCCTCTGAATCAAAGAGGTGCGGGGGGCTGTCCTAATCAACGTCATCGGGGGGTTATTGGGGGTTAACTACCTTGCTCAAGGGCAGAACGGCAGATTTTTCCACCTTGCCGGCAAGGGGATTCGAACCAGCGACCTTTCGGTTACTGGCCCAATGCTCTTAATAATGCTCAGTCTGTTTTTTTAATTAATCTCCTCTGTACTATCATTAGCATGTGATCGATTCTAATCAGTGAAGTAATTAAGAGTATCCAGCAGATTTAATAAAGCGTGAGACATGTGGAGGTGTGTGTGAGAGAGAAAGAGTGTGTTTTGTGTGTGCTAGCGTGCAAGAAGGAAAATGAAGGGAGCTGAAACAGTGAGATCTGTATGTGCCTCGACATGTCTTCTGTAAACGAAGAGACAAACTGTCATCAGCATCATGCAGGGCATAAAGTCTGTCTGGTCTGTCTCTGCCTCAACTATCTTAGTTGACAAGCTGAATCAGTTGTGCTAGCTAAGGATAGGGCTGGGCGATATGGCCAAAATATCATATCACGGCATTTAAACTGTATTACGGTATTTGACAGTATTTTATGTTTTTGAATAATAAAAGTTCTACATTTGCTTTATGAGTAGTGAGTGATCCTAGGGTGGTTAACACATACATTCTATGGGATTTCAATGGTCTTTCTCTATTCTGATTGTCTTAATACTGTTCAATTAATCTTCAACCCCCCCAAAAATTCAGCATTTTCATAAATTTCTACATTTCCTCCACTCATTTGAGATAATGTCCACACTGCTACATAGGGCTACACGATATGGGCAAACAATCTAGGCCTTATTTTTTAACCAAATGTCGCAATTGCGATTTGACTTGGGATTTAGAGCAACACTTGGGTGAACTGTTGGAATCATGGAAATAGAACGATTATTCTAATTCTATAGTTAGAATATAATACTGGGCACTTTGAATACAGTGTTGTTTGACATGACAACAAATGAAAATGCCAGGGAGGAGTTATTGTGACAGGGTAGGAACCAGAGTGTTGATAAGTGTTTCCTAGGGGACCCTATAATCTTTGGCTACATTGAATGTTTTCTCTAATCCACTTCATGTAGCTAACATATTCATGCTTCTAGTATTCCTCTTTGATTTATAAGATACTGTTGCACAAACAACATGCTGATTTAGGTCTACACCATCACTGGTATTAACAGGTTGTATAGCTAATTATGTTTGCTCTGACTCAGTACATTTATTAGCTAGCTAGCCAGCTAACTAGCGATTAGCATTAGCGGCTAAAATGATTTAGGCCCAACTTGCTAAGAAAAGACAAACTAGCAGATGTAAGAAACACAAACAAATAATGTAATTATAGAACGCTAGTGGATTTATATTAAGAAGCAAAGTGAAAACAGCATCGTTGCCATCAACATTGTTGCATGTGCTACATTGACCATGCAGACTGATCACAAGTGTCTCGTAGTCGAGGAAGAACACCTTGAATGCGCTCCTTGAGTGACGGGGGCGGGGCTAGGTCTGTGTAGAAAGCGGCATGGGAAGAGAGAGATGACTCAAGTAGCAAAGTAAACTATAAATATGGACGTTACACACAGCGTATCACATTTAACAAACCAAACATTCAAATACCACTATAGAAGGTCAAGTAAAAACCCAAACCGGTCCGTGCATCAATACCGGTATCTCGTAAAATATTCCCTAGCTCAGGAATAGTTCAAATACATGTAACGGCCGTGGGTCCCTGAGGAGAGGTTTGAAAACTCTTGGTCTACACCACCTACTTCTTGACAGATTCATCATCATCTCCTGTAGGCGTTTTTTAAAGATTTACCTCAAAACTCTGTTAAGGATAATGACACAGAGAATGAATGGTGTCTGATTAAAAGAGATATAGACTAATTAGCAGCCACTGATTTTGTATACTTAACTCAGTATAGAGAGAGAGAGGGGAGAGAGGGGGGGGGAGAGAGAGAGGGGGGGAGAGAGCGCGCGCGAGAGAGAGAGAGGGGGTAGAGAGAGCAGGCAAGAGCGAGAGAGTGAGAGAGAGAGAGCAAAAGAGAGAGAATCCCTGAAAACACAAGATCTGATTACCCTGGGAGTGAGACACAATATATGGATCGATAGCTTCAAACAGGGAATCTAGACTCAGGCTTATAAACAAAAGGAGAAAACTGTCAAACCACACCTAGTGTAATAACCCAGTGTAATAAGAGCCTCATTCCTAACATAACAGATAATCATGTGCCTTTGTAACTTTTTAATAGGATCATAAATTGCCAACCCAGGCAGCAGTTAAGGACATGTTCTGCTACAGTGGCTTGTAAAAAATTACTACAGTTTTCCCAGGCATTCCAGTGGTACTATATTGCAGACCGCCAGTCACCTTCAGTACAAGGGAAAACACAGCATTTTTACATGAAATTCGTTGCCCTGGTTCGGTTTCCTGGAGCATTTGTGAGAATGCTACAAATACATTTTGCTTTCACAAGACCTGAAAATAACCGTTTCATGGTAGGATTAGCAGACACACATTTTACATGACGTTAGCGAGCTTACAATGAGCCAACAAGTTCCATGCGACTTCTGCTGCCGTGTCACAATACCTGGTACCGATATTCACACAGGTCCAGGATTCATTTCAGCCAGGGTTTGTTTGCATTTCACACATGCTTTATAGCGTGGATCAGGGTACCAGACGCTCCAGGATCCGGATAATAAGGGGATATATGACAGCGTCCTCAGTGTAGAGTAGTACACGTAAAGCAGGTGTGTTTTAACTACTAGGACATACAGTACTCAGCATACAGTAGAGAACACATGTAGCCTAAACCAGGCAATGGCATCTTAGCATTACTAGGATAAAGGGAACAGCTGGAACACATGTAAACCAAACCATATTGTAGCATCATGTGTGTCATTCAGCAACTGTTTCTTTGACCCAGATGGAAAACTTACTGGATGTATCGTCTAACTCAGATCCAGTCAACTCAAACAGCGCAGTACATGAGTAAGGAACAAAAGAAAACCCAGCACACTTGTAGTATTTTCTGTTTAGACCTAGAGTAGCTTAGGTGTTAGGCAGCAGTACAGCATTACGCAATGGTAATATGGCAGAACAGTCATTTCTAGTCAAATTCAGTGTCCTTGGTTAACATGCAGCCCTACAGGAGATATGAAAACAGAACAGTCAAAGGAGACAAAACAACTTAACTGAGAACAGCTACGGTGTTAGTATTGTACGTACAAGCAACACATGACGTGAATAACAAAAACAGCAATACTGTACATGTCGTGGAGAAATGTACAGATTTACAGCCCTGCGTCTTGTGTTGGAGATGGGCTTCTCAAACCACTGACCCTGTGGGGAATGACTTTTTCCAGGAAAGAGGGATGGAGGGAAGGAGGGAGGAGCGAGGTAAAGAGACGGTACACTACATAGCTGAGTGGATGAGTGACACATGGACATTTTTTTATTAATCTACCTCAACACAAAATAAATAATCAAACACTCAAAAAAGAAGGGTTGGGGTGAGTGAGAAAGAGGGGTTGGGGGAGAGGGAGAATAAGATAGAGAGAGAGATTGAGAGAGAGAGAGAGAAAGTACACAATATGTATATTGTTACATCATGCCAATAAAGCAAATTGAATTTAATTGAAAATTGAGAGGTGGGGAGACAGAGAGAGAGAGAGACAGAGAAACAGGGAGGGACAGAGAGAGAGAATGAAAGAAAGACAAGGGTCAAGGTCTAGCACTTCTGTCTGGGTAAATGATTTCCCCTGCCACACACAATATTTTGATATTGTTTCAATACTCATGCAGCATGTTGGCTTTCAAATGGTTAGAGAAGCAGAGTTAGTGGAGTGCAGCATGTTGGCTTTCAAATGGTTAGAGAAGCAGAGTTAGTGGAGTGCAGCATGTTGGCTTTCAAATGGTTAGAGAAGCAGAGTTAGTGGAGTGCAGCATGTTGGCTTTCAAATGGTTAGAGAAGCAGAGTTAGTGGAGTGCAGCATGTTGGCTTTCAAATGGTTAGAGAAGCAGAGTTAGTGGAGTGCAGCATGTTGGCTTTCAAATGGTTAGAGAAGCAGAGTTAGTGGAGTGCAGCATGTTGGCTTTCAAATGGTTAGAGAAGCAGAGTTAGTGGAGTGCAGCATGTTGGCTTTCAAATGGTTAGAGAAGCAGAGTTAGTGGAGTGCAGCATGTTGGCTTTCAAATGGTTAGAGAAGCAGAGTTAGTGGAGTGCAGCATGTTGAGGCACTGGAAGTGGGATGGGGTGGTGCTATGGCAGGGTGGTCTGCTCGTGATTGCCCACCATTTCTTCTCCAACTCTGCATCCCAAATGGCACTCTATTCCTATATACTGTAGTTCACTACTTTTAACAAGAGTAAAGACAAATTAACACCAGCGAGTGGCGAGGGTAGCGAGCAGCGAGGAAGAGCACTGGTATAGTTTCAGCAGACAGTCAGCAGCACAGCAGTAGCAGTATATCTCTACAGTTGTCCCCTGTAGGAGAGCGCAGCATGGGAACATTGTCTGGGCTTTGGGCCCAGCAAGACAGTAAAGTTACTTTCAACATGCTGCAGAATGTTATTACTACATAGAGCCACATAAGCAACTTCCTCAGAAGCATACAAACACACGTTGTGCCTTTCTCTAATATGAGTTTTGAGTGTACATTGAGTTGACCCCAGTCTCTCTCATGGGGCATATGTAGTCCGGAGGTAGCTGTATTCCCTCCAGTCTACTACTACTAGACTACTTTGAGTTGACGTTTGTGAAGGCAACATGCATGAACATGCTATGCAGTGTCTCAGGGACGTGAGTGACATCAGCCAGTGCTAGACTGGAGGATCTTCCCTATCATGTGACTTCAGCTTCATAACTAACTCCATTTGTTGTGGAATCATGAATACCTTACACTCTGTCGTGCTCTGACTGGGCTCGGTATCACAGCCTACCTTACCTGCCTGCACGTCCAGACATGCCTGTCTATGTGTTTGTGTGTGTTTGTGTGTGTGCCTGTGTATGTGTGTGTGTGTGTCAAGCGGACGAGGCGGTGGTGTAGTTCATCACACGTGAGAGGGACATACTAAACGACTGCATGGACATATTATAGGCCTTCATCTGGGCAAGTTGAAATGGTCGCTCCAATGGCTCAGTGTTACAACATGGTGATAAATGGCCAAACGTATCAACAACACAGCAGACATCTAAACAGCCCTAGTCCTTGTACTTTTCCAGAGTGAAAAAACACAGACCCCAACAAACAGAGACATCATCATTACACAAGACAAGTATCCAGCCCTGAATATAACACACTGCACACAAACACCAGATCACACTGCACACAAACACCAGATCACACGACACACAAACACCAGAACACACTACACACAAACACCAGAACACACTACACACAAACACCAGAACACACTACAGACAAACATGTGTTCCTCACTTAGAAGGTGTTATAATAGGACATGTAGCAATGTAACTGTAGCTCCATGCAGCCCCATGCCCCTGACTGACTGACTGACTGAAGCAAGGTAGAGCCTGCCTGCTGTTTAAGCACTGTGTGGCTGGTGGTCAGACTAAATCATCAGCCTCACTCTCACAGGGGAAGAGGAGGAGGAACTGTCTTACTCCCACAGGGGAAGAGGAGAAGGAACTGTCTTACTCTCACAGGGGAAGAGGAGAAGGAACTGTCTTACTCTCACAGGGGAAGAAGAACAAGAGAGAAGAGAAACAACAGGGAAAATACAGATGTAATTCTCCTGTAACAGCGGAGCGGAGGAGAACTATGTTTCCTGCTTTTTGGTCAAACACCACTATTTCCCAACATAAATGTCAAAGGTCCCACTTCCTCTTCAGTGTAACTGTGTCTGTTATTGGGCAGGAGGACAGATCATATCCTAAATGTTACTAACAAACCTAGTCTATCCCACGACAGACAAAAGTCAGGATCTGAACAGCATACTGTAGGCAGTAGGCCTTTAACACTAGTACCCTCAGGAGAGTGCAGCGCAGTCTAGTAATAATCAGGTCAAGAACTGGAGACCCAGATTAAGATCCACCTCCTTTCATAGTGAAAGTCAAAGTGATTATCAGTTAAATGCTGGGTCTTATATATCAGGGAATTTTGTGTGATGAAGAAATAAAATCCTGCTTGGGCTATTAGATAGTCACTCGGTAAATATTGACTAACCGAGTAGAGCAGACAGGCCATTTGCATGCAAATGTGTGGAACCATTAAAATATGGTTCACTTCGCCGCATGTTGTGGCCGTTTCACCGCGGTGACTTGTCGAAAGCACTTAGATTTCATTCTTGATGCACATTTTCGACAAAATTAAGACTGTCAGCAACAGTTTGCGCGGCTTAAGAATGGGAGGAAACTGCTTAGCCGTCGATATAAGAAGCGGAACTGCTTAGTATGAGAATAATACTCCTACAATAGATATCTAACCGAGAGAGCGTGTGGCTTTCTCTACTGGAATGTGGCTAAGATGGGTATAAGACACTTCAGCATGGTTCGTCATAATCATCTTCAGGTCAAATCCTTTTTTACTGCTGCCGATTACTGGAAAGGAGCAGGAAGTTAAGAGAGAAGGTGATAACTAAGTGCAGCGAGAGCAGTGAACACGTGGTGACACACACTCACACTCACACACCCACACACAAACACACACGCACAGACATTTCCTCACTATCAGAGAGTACCATCAGAGCATTTTTCGTCTCGTCTCATCCACTGTCGTTTGACCTTGTCTGTCCATGTTTGCAGTGGGTGTCTGCGACTCTATGTGTGTGTATGTAGACTATGTACATATGCATGAATGTGTGCATCGGAAAGTATCGGAGCAGAAGCAATGGAAGCTGGTCAGCTCTGACTATGCTGTTTAACAGTGTACAGTCGTGGCCAAAAGTTTTGAGAATGACACAAATATAAATTTTCACAAAGTCTGCTGCCTCAGTTTGTATGATGGCAATTTGCATATACTCCAGAATGTTATGAAAAGGGATCAGATGAATTGCAATTAATTGCAAAGTCCCTCTTTGCCATGCAAATGAACTGAATCCCCCAAAAACATTTCCACTGCATTTCAGCCCTGCCACAAAAGGACCAGCTGACATCATGTCAGTGATTCTCTCGTTAACTTCTTATGACTGGGGGCAGTATTGAGTAGCTTGGATGAATAAGGTGCCCAGAGTAAACTGCATGCTACTCAGGCCCAGAAGCTAAGATATGCATATAATTAGTAGATTTGGATAGAAAACACTCTGAAGTTTCTAAAACTGTTTGAATTATGTATGTGAGTATAACATAACTCATATGGCAGGCAAAAACCTGAGAAAAAATCCAACCAGGAAGTGGGAAATCTGAGGTTTGTAGTTTTTCAAGTCATTGCCTATCAAATATGCAGTGTCTATGGGGTCATATTGCACGTCCTAAGGCTTCCACTAGATGTCAACAGTCTTTTGAACCTTGTTTGATGCTTCTACTGTGAAGGAGGGGGAATGAGAGCTGTTTGAGTCAGGGGTCTGGCAGAGTGCCACGAGCTCAGTCTCGCGCTCTCCCGTGAGAGTTAGCTGCGTTCCATTGCATTTCTACATACAAAGGAATTCTCCGGTTGAAACATTATTGAGGATTTATGATAAAAACATCCTAAAGATTGATTCTATACTTCGTTTGACATGTTTTTACGAACTGTAATATGACTTTTAGTCTGAAGTTTCATCTGGACTTGCCCGCGCCTCCTGAGTTTGGATGTGTGTACTAAATGCGCGAACAAAAAGGAGGTATTTGGACATACAATGGGGCAAAAAAGTATTTAGTCAGCCACCAATTGTGCAAGTTCTCCCACTTAAAAAGATGAGAGAGGCCTGTAATTTTCATCATAGGTACACTTCAACTATGACAGACCAAATGAGAATTTTTTTTCCAGAATATCACATTGTAGGATTTTTTATGAATTTATTTGCAAATTATGGTGGAAAATAAGTATTTGGTCAATAACAAAAGTTTATCTCAATACTTTGTTATATACCCTTTGTTGGCAATGACAGAGGTCAAATGTTTTCTGTAAGTCTTCACAAGGTTTTCACACACTGTTGCTGGTATTTTGGCCCATTCCTCCATGCAGATCTCCTCTAGAGCAGTGATGTTTTGGGGCTGTTGCTGGGCAACACGGACTTTCAACTCCCTCCAAAGATTTTCTATGGGGTTGAGATCTGGAGACTGGCTAGGCCACTCCAGGACCTTGAAATGCTTCTTACGAAGCCACTCCTTCTTTGCCCGGGCGGTGTGTTTGGGATCATTGTCATGCTGAAAGACCCAGCCACGTTTCATCTTCAATGCCCTTGCTGATGGAAGGAGGTTTTCACTCAAAATCTCACGATACATGGCCCCATTCATTCTTTCCTTTACACGGATCAGTCGTCCTGGTCCCTTTGCAGAAAAACAGCCCCAAAGCATGATGTTTCCACCCCATGCTTCACAGTAGGTATGGTGTTCTTTGGATGCAACTCAGCATTCTTTGTCCTCCAAACATGACGAGTTGAGTTTTTACCAAAAAGTTATATTTTGGTTTCATCTGACCATATGACATTCTCCCAATCTTCTTCTGGATAATCCAAATGCTCTCTAGCAAACTTCAGACGGGCCTGGACATGTACTGGCTTAAGCAGGGGGACACGTCTGGCACTGCAGGATTTGAGTCCCTGGCGGCGTAGTGTGTTACTGATGGTAGGCTTTGTTACTTTGGTCCCAGCTCTCTGCAGGTCATTCACTAGGTCCCCCCGTGTGGTTCTGGGATTTTTGCTCACCGTTCTTGTGATCATTTTGACCCCACGGAGTGAGATCTTGCGTGGAGCCCCAGATCAAGGGAGATTATCAGTGGTCTTGTATGTCTTCCATTTCCTAATAATTGCTCCCACAGTTGATTTCTTCAAACCAAGCTGCTTACCTATTGCAGATTCAGTCTTCCCAGCCTGGTGCAGGTCTACAATTTTGTTTCTGGTGTCCTTTGACAGCTCTTTGGTCTTGGCCATAGTGGAGTTTGGAGTGTGACTGTTTGAGGTTGTGGACAGGTGTCTTTTATACTGATAACAAGTTCAAACAGGTGCCATTAATACAGATAACGAGTGGAGGACAGAGGAGCCTCTTAAAGAAGAAGTTACAGGTCTGTGAGAGCCAGAAATCTTGCTTGTTTGTAGGTGATCAAATACTTATTTTCCACCATAATTTGCAAATAAATTCATTAAAAATCCTACAATGTGATTTTCTGGATTTTTTCTTCTCATTTTGTCTGTCATAGTTGAAGTGTACCTATGATGAAAATTACAGGCCTCTCTCATCTTTTTAAGTGGGAGAACTTGCACAATTGGTGGCTGAATAAATACTTTTTTGCCCCACTGTAAATGATGGACTTTAACGAACAAAACAAACATTTTTTGTGGAACTGGGATTCCTGGGAGTGCATTCTGATGAAGATCATCAAAGGTAAGTGAATATTTATAATGCTATTTCTGACTTCTGTTGACTCCACAACATGGCGGGTACCTGTATGGCTTGTTTTTGTGTCTGAGCGCCGTACTCAGATTATTGCATGGTGTGCTTTTTCCGTAAAGTTTTTTGAAATCTGACACAGCGGTTGCATTAAGGAGAAGTTTATCTAAAGTTCCATGTATAACATTTGTATCTTTTATCAATGTTTATTATGAGTATTTCTGTAAATTGATGTGGCTCTCTGCAAAATCACAGAATGTTTAGGAGGCAAAACATTACTGAACATAACGCGCCAATGTAAACTAAGATTTTTGGATATAAATATGAACTTTATCGAACAAAACATACATGTATTGTGTAACATGAAGTCCTATGAGTGTCATCAGATGAAGATCATCAAAGGTTAGTGATTCATTTGATCTCTATTTCTGCTTTTTGTGACTCCTGCTTTTTGTGATTGCTGTGTTTTTCTTTGACTAGGTACTGACCTAACATAATCAGATGGTGTGCTTTCGTCGTAAAGCCTTTTTGAAATCGGACACTGTGGTGGGATTAACAACAAGTTCATCTTTAAAATGGTGTAAAATACTTGTATGTTTGAGGAATTTTAATTATGAGATTTCTGTTGTTTGAATTTGCCGCCCTGCACTTTCACTGGCTGTTGTCAAGTCGATCCCGTTAACGGGATCTCAGCCGATCTCAGCCGTAAGAAGTTAACACAGGTGTGAGTGTTGACAAGGACAAGGCTGGAGATCACTCTGTCATGCTGATTGAGTTCGAATAACAGACTGGAAGCTTCAAAAGGAGGGTGGTGCTTGGAATCATTGTTCTTCCTCTGCCAACCATGGTTACCTGCAAGGAAACATGTGCCGTCATCATCGCTTTGCACAAAAAGGGCTTCACAGGCAAGGATATTGCTGCCAGTAAGATTGCACCTAAATCAACCATTTATCGGATCATCAAGAACTTCAAGGAGAGCGGTTCAATTGTTGTGAAGAAGGCTTCAGGGCGCCCACGAAAGTCCAACAAGCGCCAGGACCATCTCCTAAAGTTGATTCAGCTGCGGGATCGGGGCACCACCAGTACAGAGCTTGCTCAGGAATGGCAGCAGGCAGGTGTGAGTGCATCTGCACGCACAGTGAGGCGAAGACTTTTGGAGGATGGCCTGGTGTCAAGAAGGGCAGCAAAGAAGCCACTTCTCTCCAGGAAAAACATCAGGGACAGATATTCTGCAAAAGGTACAAGGATTGGACTGCTGAGGACTGGGGTAAAGTCATTTTCTCTGATGAATCCCCTTTCCGATTGTTTGGGGCATCCGGAAAAAAGCTTGTCCGGAGAAGACAAGGTGAGCGCTACCATCAGTCCTGTGTCATGCCAACAGTAAAGCACCTTGAGACCATTCATGTGTGGGGTTGCTTCTCAGCCAAGGGAGTGGGTTCACTCACAATTTTGCCTAAGAACACAGCCATGAATAAAGAATGGTACCAACACATTGTGACTCTGTGACTCTGATTGGCTATTGCACACCGGTCTGTGTAGAGTCCGGTCCTGGACAAGACTGACAGAATTTTATTAGGTTTTATTTACTGCAATGTCTATTAATTGTCCCACTCTATTTTGCAATAGAATTTTCACAAATGCCTTACTATACGTAATTCCCAAACGTTCTATGAAAGTGTAAAAACGTGAAAAGTGCTTGCTGGGAGTGTATATGAACAGATCTGAATAAGATTTCATATTGTAAACGCTTTCAGTTCCACTTTAAGGGGTCAGGTGGCCAGGGGGCCAGGGTAAAGGACGGAGGATAGAGGACAGTGAGGCCAGAGCAAGGGATCAGGGAGCAGAGATCAGGGCAGGAGGGAAGGGAGGTGCCACTGTCAAGCTTAGGTTATGAGACAGACAGGGAACACATGAGAACAGATTAGGATGGGGGCAGGGATGGGTTAGAGGCTTGGATGGATGGCTGGTTGGCAGTCTGGTGTCTGCAGTGTGGCTGGCTGGCAGGCTGGTTGTAAGGCTTATGTCTGAAGCAGTAACACATTCGTAACGTATCGTACAAATTGCAAACAAAAATGTACGTCCCTTTTTGCAGGACGTTACATATCATACAAAATGGATAACGTTATACACAATTGTGCTCAATTTTCGAGGACCCGTTTTGGCTCGTGAGCGCTACTTTCAAAACTACTCGCTGAAGTTATCCAAAAACCTTTATAACACATCTTTAATGGACAGACACTCTACTCTACACTACAGTCGTGGCCAAAAGTTTTGAGAATGACACAAATATTAATTTTCACAAAGTCTGCTGCTTCAGTGTCTTTAGATATTTTTGTCAGATGTTACTATGGGATACTGAAGTATAATTACAAGCATTTCATAAGTGTCAAAGGCTTGTATTGACAATTACATGAAGTTGATGCAAAGAGTCAATATTTGTAGAGTTGACCCTTCTTTTTCAAGACCTCTGCAATCCGCCCTGTCATGCTGTCAATTAACTTCTGGGTCACATCCTGACTGATGGCAGCCCATTCTTGCATAATCAATGCTTGGAGTTTGTCAGAATTTGTGGGGTTTTGTTTGTCCACCCGCTTCTTGAGGATTGACCACAAGATCTCAATGGGATTAAGGTCTGGGGGGTTTCCTGGCCATGGACCCAAAATATCGTTGTTTTGTTCCCCGAGCCACTTAGTTATCACTTTTGCCTTATGGCAAGGTGCTCCATCATGCTGGAAAAGGCATTGTTCGTCACCAAACTGTTCCTGGATGGTTGGGAGAAGTTGCTCTCGGAGAATGTGTTGGTACCATTCTTTATACATGGCTGTGTTCTTAGGCAAAATTGTGAGTGAGACCACTTCCTTGGCTGAGAAGCAACTCCACACATGAATGGTCTCAGGATGCTTTACTGTTGGCATGACACAGGACAATCTTACTGGCAGCAATATCCTTGCCTGTGAGGCCCTTTTTGTGCAAAGCAATGATGATGGCACGTCTTTCCTTGCAGGTAACCATGGTTGACAGAGGAAGAACAATGATTCCAAGCACCACCCTCCTTTTGAAGCTTCCAGTCTGTTATTCTAACTCAATCAGCATGACAGAGTGATCTCCAGCCTTGTCCTCCTCAACACTCACACCTGTGTTAACGAGAGAATCACTGACATGATGTCAGCTGGTCCTTTTGTGGCAGGGCTGAAATGCAGTGGAAATGTTTTTTGGGGATTCAGTTCATTTGCATGGCAAAGAGGGACTTGCAATTCATCTGATCACTCTTCATAACATTCTGGAGTATATGCAAATTGCCATCATACAAACTGAGGCAGCAGACTTTGTGAAAATGTATATTTGTGTCATTCTCAAAACTTTTGGCCACGACTGTACATAAAAAAAGGTAGGGTGTGTGGATCAGAAAACCAGTCAGTATCTGGTATGACCACCATTTGTCTCATGCAGCATGACACCTTTCCTCGCATAGAGTTGATCAGACTGTTGATTGTGGCCTGTGGAATGTTGTCCCACTCCTATTGAATGGCTGTGCGAAAGTTGCTGGATATTGGCGGGAACTGGAATACGCTGTCGTGCACATCCATCCAGAGCATCCCAAACGTGCTCAATGGATGACATGTCTGGTGAGTATGCAGACCATTGAATAACTAGCACCTTTTCAGCTTGCAGAAATTCTGTTCAGATCCTTGCTGAAACATTAGGCGATGACCACGGATGAATAGCACAACAATGGGCCTCAGGATCTCATCATGGTATCTCTGTGCATTCAAATCGCCATCGATAAAATGCAATTGTGGTTGTTGTCCATAGTTTATGCCTGCCCATATCATAAACCCACCGTCACCATGGGGCCCTCTGTTTACAACGCTGACATCAGCAAACCGCTCGCCCACAACGCCATACACGTTGTCTGCGGTTATGAGGCCAGTTAGACGTTCTATTAACAACATTGGAGCCAGCTTATGGTAGAGAAATGAACATTAAATTCTCTGGCAACAGCTCTGGTGGACATTCCTACAGTCAGCATGCCAATTGTCCCATCTGCCCCATCTGTGCACATTTTAGAGTGGCCTTTTATTGTCACCAGCACAAGGTTTAACAATCATGCTGTTTAATCAGCGACTTGATATGCCACACATGTCAGTTGGATGGATTATCTTGGCAAAGTAGAAATGCATACTAAAAGGGATGTAAACAAATTTGTTCACAAAATTTGAGTGAAAAAAGCGTTTTTTTAATGGAATTGTATTTATAAATTTCAGCTCATGAAACATGGGACCAACACTTTACATGTTATATTTTTATTCACTGTATTTTAGTCAGGCATTGAACTGCATCCATCTATTCTGCCAACAATGCCTTACTCTACGTCATGGAATTTTGAGTCAAATATAACCTATTTTTAAAACCTGGTTTTGTAGCATAAACTGGGAATTTGATACTTTTTTCTGATATTATGATTGTCTGTTTGTTTCATATCTGCAAAGCAGTTAAAAGGCTGTCAGTTCCACTTTCACCCATGACAATGACCTGCTTCAGACCATTGTTCTCTATGCGCTGTCCTTTACTGTAGCCCAGTCGGCTGTTCCATATGCTCTGTCCTGCTTCACTAGTCTCATCTCATCTTCCTTCACTGTAAATGACAATAACAGTTATGGTCAATATAATACCTGCGCTAGGGTTAGTTTTTTGTATTTGTATTTATTATGGATCCCCATTAGATTCTGCCAAAGCAGCAGCTACTCTTCCTGGGCTCAAGCAAAATTAAGGCAGTTTATACAATTTTAAAAACATTACAATACATTCACAGATTTCACAACACACTGTGTGCCCTCAGGCCCCTACAATGTGTATATATATAGTGTGTGTGTGTGTGTGTGTGTGTGTGTGTGTGTGTGTGTGTGTGTGTGTGTGTGTGTGTGTGTGTGTGTGTGTGTGTGTGTGTGTGTGTGTGTGTCTGTGTCTGTGTGTGTGTGTGTGTGTGTGTGTGTGTGTGTGTGTGTGTCTGTGCCAATGAGCAAGGTAGGGAAATGACAATAACAGTCATGGTCAATATAATACTAGGGTTAGTGTTTTGAGGAAGGTAGGGAAAGAGATAATACCTGGGCTAGGGTTAGTGTTTTGAGGAAGGTAGGGAAAGCGATAATACCTGGGCTAGGGTTAGTGTTTTGAGGAAGGTAGGGAAAGAGAAGACATGTTAAGACATGTGGAGTCTCCACACAGAGCAGACCAGAGCAGAGTAGGGCCACAGCTAGAGCCCCGGCCTTACAGGGCATGTTTCACACCCAGCAAGCAGAAGTCAGATTTAGCACCAGACACAGCCACAGACACAACAGTACCTCCCTCTCCCCACCCTTTCTCCTCCCTTTCCTCCTCTCCTGTCCTTTCTTCAAAGACACCACAGTACCCTTCGTCTCCTCCCTCCCACTCCAGACGGCTCCTGCTGCAAAACAAACCCATTGGCTAGCGGATTATTCTAATACTGCATGTCTAGTGGTGTGTGTACACACAACCGTTCACTGGGCGGAGGGCGGAAGTGTTCCGGTTGGTGCACCAGCACAATACCTGCTGACAGCCAACCTTAATAGCCCACAGAGCAAAGAGCAAACTGCAGACCACACACACACACACACACACTTCCTCCTACCTGCACTCTTGTCCTGCTCTCTCTGTTCACAAGTGTGTGTGTTTGGGTATGTGTGTGCATGTGTGAGTGTGTGAGTGCATTTCCATGTGTGTTGACTTACAGCCAGTTGAGTGAGCAGCAGGTGCTGCAGTTGACAGTTAACTGACTCCCTGTGTGCACTACTCCACTCTACAAAGACACACTGACAAACTGGATCCCTACCTCCTCTGGTCCCCTGCCATCGGAGCAAGATGAGCCTCCACATCTAGTTCTCCAGAGACCACCAGATGCTCCTGTCATTATGTGTGTCACTCGTAAAGACAAAACGGCATCTTTAAAGGTGGAATGACAGATCTTTAAAGGTGGACAGTTTTACAGGTGCAGCAAGGACCATGTGAGTTAATGGCGGGACAAATGAGACATGTCGCCACATTAACACACAGCCCTATCAATAGATGACACAGCTCAGATGGACGACTGTCAGGCCTGGGGCGGAGAGGGGAGACCAGCTGCTGGCTAACGGACAAACAGACAGACAGACAGATGGATGGACAGGCAGACAGACAAGACAAAGGCAGGCAGGCAGGCAGGCAGGCAGGCAGGCAGGCAGGCAGCCAGGCAGGCAGGCAG